>NC_081411.1:262263139-262288611 GCF_030272615.1 Cryptomeria japonica
GTTAAGTTAGGCAAAAAGTCTCTAACCATGTAAGAGGGTTGAATTAACCATTAATGGTTTGGGAGACTTTGGGGATATTAAGTGGTTGAAGTTTTGAAGCTTTTAATGGTTATCAAAGACTTTAAGGTTTTGAGAAGTGACTTCCCCTTGTTTAGGGATGTGACAAAGTTTAGAAGATGGGTTAGGCTAATTAGAAGCGATTAGAAGAGTCTAAAAGGGATTAGAAATAGGTTTAAGAATGCAAGTGGGAGATGTAGGATTTTGCAAGTGGATGGAGGGATAATAGGATTTAATTGAAATAAAGTTAATTTAATTCAATTTGGTTGTAATTTGGGGAAATTAAATAAATTAGATTTATTTAATTTAGGATAACTATTTAATTAAATTTGAATTTAATTAAAACTGGATGGGAGGATTTAATTGAATAAAATGATTTATTCATTAAATGGGTATAGTGAATTTAATTGAGTAATTTACTTAATTAAATAGAGGAATACGGGTAATTTAATTAAATTGAATTGAATTAAATAGAGAAATGAACATAAAATATTCATTTAGGAATATGGTCATTTTTATACATCTACACTAATAACACTTGAAAACCTTTTACGCCATATAAAATTACTCTAAACCAAATCAATACCCCTATAATGGTTCATGAAATCACTACCATTACATAACACACCTAAAACAGAGTCAAACTGACACCTCTGGCTCCTAGAAACTATTATAGACTAAACAACAAGAGATGGGCTCCTGCACTAGACAAAAGAACCCCAAAATAACACCTAAATGGCATGATGGAGTCACAAACATATTAATTATTCCTTGAAATGTGTTATCATTCAATTTTTGTGATGTGGTCCTTTGGGGTAATGAACTCACACTATCATCCTTTAAGATATGCATTTATCTTGAATCGTGAACTTCTTGGTTGGATAGATCGGATCCCCAAACACATATAAACCCTTGGTGAAGTCAAATTAACCTAACAACACTAAAATAAATAAAATGGTGGGAAGACAAGGTAAGAATAGTGTCATCACTTGTCACTAGGTGTTGCCTACAAGACCAATCAAGTTTTAGGGAGACACAAAATGTACTAAATACATTATAAACTTCCCTAAACTAATACCATTTTACTAAAAAATGTCAAAGTGAAATATAAATAACCTTGGGAATCCTTTTGGATTAGCCCAAATGAGCCATACTGACATTGATTTTCTTGAAACTACACCAAGATGGTCAAGAACTATTGATAAATTGAGGAGATGACTATATCAATCTCCAAATCCATTGAAGAGACACATTCATTCATTTATGGAACTAATTAGAGTTTTACAATTATAATAACATGATTCATGAATAAATCCTTTAGTTACGAATCAATAGTTTATGTTAGACTCTAACATTAGTGCATGCAAATCAAGATTAATCCATATCAATCATGTCTAGTTACATCATTTTCTAATTCGAGTGTTCAAGGTACATATAATAAATATCTATAATACATATCAATATATATTTTAATTATAACCTTCATGAATAGGAGAATAATAAGCAACATATATTGAGGAAGGTGAAAGAGTTTTTTGTGTTGATCATGATCCAAGTCCTTCAGTCCACAATAGTGGTTTGCAATATCACCCGACCATGTAGAACCCTTAGGTCCACCCTAATATAATCGTGAAGATATTCACACAACCCATATAATCATACACATTATAAATGGGGGATAATACATTCATACACATTCCATACTTGGTACATACATGGCACGATCAATCATATAAGAATACAATGCGACAATAATATGGAGGATGATGCCAAAACATGCATCCACATATGGTAACTAATAAAGATACACAGAGGTTGGATGTTAGAGATCATGAAATGGGAGTATTATTGCATAGCTTAAATAGATGACTCATATGAAACTGAGTGATCATCCCATGAAGACAAGAATACTTCAAGATCATGCATGATGAATGACCCATTGATAAAGAAGCCTTCCCAATACATCCTTAGTATATACAAACACTCAAGTCTTACAAGGGGTATCATAAATCATATCATTAGTGTGTTTTACCTAATGTTTTAATTATATTTTCACTTGAATTAATCAACTCTCCAATGAATTACCCTAGGAACCATTTTGGATCCCGAACCCCATTGAGAGCCACTCAATAGTTCAACTCTAATACCCATACCCTAAGGTCATCCCATTCCAATGAATGGGGAATCAAGTACAATACAATTTTGAATCTCTAGAAAAAGTCTCAAATGAGTTGACCAAAATAATGAATCAATATCACTTTTCACAAATGCTCATTTGGCCTATAGATCATGGAATTGGATCTAAATTGATCCCAATTCAAAAATTACATATAAATTATCATCATTCCCCAATATATTATTGTCTTAAAATTATCAAAATCTAGTTTTAAAGAAATCTCAATTTGGACCCAAATACTAGTCACAAGGCTATCACTCATTGATGAAACTCTTTTAACAAAATTTCAAAATGAATAAAATAAAATGCAAGAATACTCTTTTGATTCTAATCAACCCAAGAACACAAAAATACCCTCAAATTACCATTTCAACATTCTAAAAATAATTTGATAGCACAACCCCATATAAACTCATATTTTCCAAATTTGACACGTACAAATCATAGAATCATCCAAATTAAAATATTTAAATTGGAAGAACACTTAAATTTCACTCAAATATTCATTTATGATAAATTAAAATCAATTCAATTAAGAAAGATTGGAGAAATTTGAGTTCCTACTTCAAACTTGACCAAATCTTCAAATTGACAATGCAAATGGCACACGTTGGTTGAGAATAAATCCTTTGGAAAAATAGTAAAATTCATTGAGATAAATCATTTGAGCCACTACCCAAAAAATCCTCCAAGAAAATCTACCAAATTCAAATTAAATCTTAAATATGAAATAAACCCAAAACTAACCCCTATAAATAAATCAAATGATTCTCACCAATTAAAATACTTATAGGACACATTTCACAATTAAATATGAAAGTAACTTAATCATATTTAACTATCAGTAATATATACATTAAAATGAGAACAATTTATAAATCACTGACTATTCATAAATAATCATTACGAGTCTTACACAATTGTGCATTAGGGTAATAACAAATTACCAAAATGATAATTGGGGTGTATAAAAATATGTACAGTTAAGAAAATCATCCAAATTAAGAATGATGGCTAGGGTTGGGTGACATAATCGTCTAGTGTGTTGTCTCGTGTAACCACTGCTAAGGATATGGGCACACTCAGACATTTGGAACCAAGTGGAGTCGATGTAGTGTACCTTTGTCAACCAAAATATAACAAATACTCGTGCATACATAAATAAAATAATATAGCTAAAATACATCTAAATCAATCCTCATTCAGGGTCACATAACAACATGGTTAGTGACAAAATATCTCATCAAATAAATACTAACATAATCAATGCATCATCATAAAACCATATCATCATTATTATAATCAAATTCCATCATAGTATAATCTATATATCATCACCTAACATTATGTCATATCATCACATCATCATCATGCATATATGATCATCATTGAATCTACATGTATAATGAAATATCAACATCATCATTGATATCTACACAATCCACAGAATATAACTGTAAGCAGTGTTCACAACATGGATGCTAATAAAAAATAATAACATACACACAATCCAAGTGTACCATATACAAAGTTAATTGTCGATTAAAATAAAACAATGGTAGATTGTAAACACAAGAGGTATTAAATCCTCCCCTAGGACAAGGCTTACTCCTAGAAGTCTACAAAAAGATAGGAGTATAAATCTCTCAACCACGAAGAATCCTATCAAGTAGCTAAATTCCCATAACTTGGGTCCCATAGGACCCTTACCTACTCTATGTCTCAACCCTCAAGGATTAGATTTTGATGTTAAAGGATGCACATGGCCTCCAAAATCTTGCCCGTCATGGACCTATAGAGGACACCAATGAAGAACATGTATGACATCAAGAAAATACTATCTGACCACTAAAACTTATAAAATATTGTGGATGTGAGATAGGATAGGTGTCAAGGCAAGGAAGTGAGCAATAGGATTAATCCTCTCTAGAATCTTAAAAGGTCCAATGAAACATGACACAAACTTATAGCCTTTCCCATATCAAATGAGACTCTTTTTAGGATGGACTCTCAAGAACATATGATCACCTAACAAGAATTATAAATCCAACCTATGGGTATTAGAATACTTATTTTGTTATTCCTTAGCTATAGTCAAATGCTCTTTGATGAGAACTATTTGTTGCTCTATATCCTAAATCATCTTAGGACCCAGAAGAACTCTATCCTCCAATTTATCCCAACTCAAGGGAGTACAACATAATTGACCATACAAGACTAAATTTTGTATTCCAATAGAACTATGGTATGCATTATTATAGTAAAACTAACCTACACACAAATAGTCAACCCACTCAGACTGTTGATCTCTATGACATACATATGAAGCATATCCTCAAGAACCTAATTAACACTCTCCATCTAGTTAGTCACACGATGACATGTAGAACTAAAATTAAGCTATGCACTCAATGAATTCCATAAGGATGCCCAAAATATTAGAAGTAAATATTGGGTCTTGATCTAAAATCATCTTTCGAGGTATCCCATGTAAGAGAAAAATATCCACCATACACATGTGCTCCCAAAGCAATAATATATGAAGATTTGATAGGAGATAAATGAGCCATCTTGAAAAAATTGTCCACTACAACCATAAAAGTGTGACATGATGATGCAAAGATAGATAGACCCATAATAAAGCCAATAGATATCACATCTCGTTTGTAGTCAAGAAAGAGATGCCTGCAAAAGACTTGCAAAATTTTGATTTTATTCCTGCATCCTCTAACACTCTAGGTGCTTGGACACAAAGTGTACAATATCATGCTTCATCCCTTCCCAATGGTACAACTATCTAAGATTGGCATACATCTTCTTGAAGTCAGGATATTTTGAATAAGGAGTATGATGTACCTCAGAAAAATCAAGGAAGGAAGTCCATTTAGATCTAAAGAAAAACCTAAAATCATTCACTCAAGGGCACTCCCAAAATCAATATTTACCCTTACCTCCTAATAAAATGTGTCTCCTAGAAAGATCTTAAGGATTTGAATCCACAGATCTACACCAAGAGTCATCATTGACATCTTGTCTCCTCCAACTCAAAAAATTTGTGACAAAATTCTCCTTACCCTAGATGTAGTGGATATCACAATGACACTCACAAAGAAACTCCACCCTAGAATTAAGGTTAGTTGAGTAAATATATGTACAACAAACTATGATGATCACTATGAAACTAGAATTTATGACCTACAAGAAAATATCTCCAACACACAAGTGCATGTAGAACTGCTACTAAATCCAAATCATGGGTGGGGTATTTTAGGTCATGATCGTTGACCTTATAGTACTCATGTGCATTAACTCATTCATCCTACATGGGAGCTTCTCCCAAAGCCTCTCGTGATGTATCAATGGGAAAACAAAATATCCTACTTGATCCAGTAATGCTAAGATGAGTGCACTAGTCAAACACTCCTTACAACCCTAAAAATTTGCCTCACAATACTTATACCACACAAAATTCTTCCCTTTCCTCTAAAGAGTAGTGATAGGATGAGTCAAATTAGAAAATACTCTCACAAAATGATGATAATATCCCACCAAACCTATGACACTCTGAACCTATGAGATGTAAGTTGATTTTGGTCAATCTATAATAGCCTAAATCTTAGAGGGATCTATTGAGATACCCTCTCCTGAAGTGATAAGACCTAAATACCTCACCTCGATTTGAACAAACTCACACTTTTCAAAGTTTTCATTGAGTTGATGGTCATTAAGACTTTGAAAAACCTAAGGCAAGTGGACTTTATGCTCCTACACTATCCTCAAATATACCAATTTATATCATCAAAAAATATTAGGACCAATTGGTCGAGGTATGTACAAAATGCTTCATTCATCATACTCATGAAGACTAATGGTGCATTATTGAACCCAATGGGAACTAGCATGAAGTCATACTATTCAAAATGAGTGTGAAATATAGTCCTATGATCGTTGGCCTCATGAATGAAAAGATGATAATACCATGACTTGAGGTTAATCTGAGAGAACACTCTAGCTTCCTTCATCTTATTGAACACATCATTAATCCTTAAAAATGGATATCATTTCTTCAATGTTACCTTAGTTAACTACTGATAGTATATGCACAAATGAAGAGATCCATCCTTCTTCTTGACAAAGATGGCAAGTACTACCAAAGGAGAAACACTATGATGAATGTGTCGTTTAGCTAACAACTTCAACTACAAGAAAAGCTTACTCAAATGTCAAGTGGTCATATGCTTTAGTGATCTATAAATAGGTTCCTCTCTAGGAACTAGATCAAAATAGAAGTTTTTGTCACACTTAAGCTAGTATGTCTAAGATCTCTCTCAAGAACACATCTATAAAATAACAAAGAAGAGTGTGATAATCAAGATATACCTCCCAAATTTCACCCTCATCAAGGTCACTCACTGAGATTACAAATAACTAATAACCTTGTCACATGAAATTTTTCAACTAAATGGTTGAGATCATGCATAGGAAGATGGGCCTTTTGACTCCTTGAAAGGTCAAATCTCTCACCTACATCATATAAACACTTAAGTGATTTATTTTGATAGTCAATGCAAGAAATAAATTCGCAATCAATGCCCAAAAATACTCCCTAGGACTCCAAAATAAGGATATGAAGATCTATGGTGGTAGTGAAAGTGCTCAAATAAAACACAACCACAAACTAGGGAATCAAAGGCCATCTTAGAAATGGTAGCCACTCAAGCTAGAAAATCTCATCTTGCCTCACCACCACAAGCCCACATCACTCTATAGGAAAGGGCGATATAAAATAATCTAATGCACCAAAATAAAATAGAAAAGAGATAGGAATCCGACACAACACACCTATAGTCTCTATCACTATGCCTTGATGCTCATCTTAGTGGTTATCAACCATCATAAATACCCTATTAAATATACTTTCACCTCTAATTGTTATCTAAAAAGTAGGCTTCATTTAATTAGGTTATAAAATTGGTCTCCAGTGGAACTAAATGGCTATGTGATCCTATTGGCCACAAGTGTAGCATCCTCTAACACCAAAGACACATCCTACAATTGGTGTACTAGACTAATAGAAACTTCCTCTTCTAGAACTCTATTATGCACTTTGTGATGGTTGACTAAGCTATGCACGTTTTTTACATTACGAGTTTTGGTTACTAACCTCTTGGGATCCTAAACCTTGACCACTCTAATGGCCTTGTGAGGATGCTTACCTGTATTGTTGTTGTTGAACTAACTTAGTAGGTTTAGAATGTGTCCTAGATGATCCTACAAGCTAATATTGAGTGCCCCAAGCATATCAACATGATGGAGGTGCAAGTTACCAATCTAAGTTCATATTTGACCTCCATACCCCTAAAATAAATTCTCCTTGATCAATCTTTCCTTCTCCATAACAAGCTCCAAAGTCTTGGGCTCAAAGGCCCAAAAAATTTATTATACTAACATAGGTTCATCATAAAAAATGCTAGCATACTTCTTGAGCTCAAACAAGTGGTGCTCAAATTGATCTACAATCATAGCCATGTGACATATTTTGTAGAACTCATCTACATGCCTCTAATGATAATTCTCTAAAAGGAAATTAATTCACAATCTCTCTAAGAAGATCTCCCATTATATTGAGGCAATGTCTAAATGGAGCTTTTTCTCCTCCATATGTCACCATGTAGAATAAAAACTCCTAAGATGCATGATGGTACAAAGAGCCCTAGTATGATTGTCATAAGGATGCATAGTAAGACACCAATCAAGATATATTAACCAAGTCTCTACCTCAATACCTCCACAAGTACAATCAAATATGGCTGGATGTTACCTAAGAAGGTCTTTCATTTGTCCTCAAAGTATAGTATCCTCATCCACCACTACACTATATCTCTTATGAGGGGACTCATGATCTCTCCCATGGTCAATTGTAGAATGGCTTGAGTTTCAAAAATTCTCTCTCTATCTCTAGAGAGATGGATGAGACTCATAATGTTGATATACCTCCTTTTTGTTGTCCCAACCATGCTATGATCTCCTAGAGTATGTTAAGCAATTGAGGACACCAAAGGCCACCATCCTAAATACCCCTCTTCTCCCCTACATGATGATCATCTTGATGTCCCTCTTAATGATAGTCTTAGTGAAGATTCAGGTGGGTACTATGATAGGTAGGTCTACCTCATGTGTAAAAACTACCCTTATCATTCATTTTTTAATAACAAAATAGTACATTAATTATAAAAATCATAAACAAATATACAAGTCATGCTAATGTTGTAAGAATAAAATGATAATAATCAAATAATATATTATAGAATAACACACAACTCATGCCAAACATACTGAGCACATATACACCAAAGCTCCCAATGTTTGAGCAGGGGCTTTGATACCAAATATAATGCCTTGCTAAGGAATCCTAGAGGATATGAACAAAAGACACATAGAATACATGATTTTTTTTTTATGTTATTTAGTGTGAACATACTTAAAATGTATAAGAATAAAATTCAAACCTCAAGTTTAGGTCAAACTATCATTAAACACCAATTCACATGTGAAAGACTCAATATCTAAAACTTAAAATAAACCTAGTTAATGGTCTCCCAAACTAGAGGACAAGGTAAATAAGGTGATTAGGCATACACAAGACCACTAAAGTTGCAAGACTTGATTTGACAAATAAGACCCCTCTCTAGGTCCTAGGTGTCACTAATGAGCTCAACAGAAACCATAATCACACTCAACCACCACTGATACCATCCCAAATCAATCCAATTAAACTAAAGATACCTTTGAGGGTTCCCAAATACAACAATCTTCACAATAAATGTTGATACCTCTAGCTCTCTAAAACCCTTCTAGACTGAACAATAAGACATAGAATCCTACACTAGACATAGACACTCCAAAAAGATGCATACACATTTTTAGGACACCCATATGGTGTTATGGAGTCTCAAACTAATTTTTTTGTCCCTAATATGTGCTAATGTCCCATTTTTGCATTACAATCCTCTAGACAGGTGAACACAAACTATCATCCTGCAAGACAAGCATTGGTCCTAATTATTGAGCTGCCTGCAAATACCCCAAATCCTTAATTGAAGTCAAATTTTGTCATGATACCCAAAGTGAGAAAATTGGGCAAAACAGTGAAAAGACAAGGCAAAGAAAGTGTCATTCAGGTAATGGGTGTTGCGTACAAGACTAGTCAAGATTTGGGTAGACCTAAAACATACTAAATCCACCCTAAAATTCCCTAAACCAATACCAATACAATCAAGGTTGTCAAATTCAAGTAGAAACCAAATTGGGACACCGTTTGGGTCATGTTGAATGAGCCCAAATAACTCTAATTCACTCTAAACTACATTAGAATGGTCAAGAACTCTTGACAAAATTAGGAGATGACTATTTTAACCTTTGAGTCTACTATAGATGCATTTTAATTCATTCTAAAGAATCAATTGAAGTGTTCTTTTGATAATAACATGATAAATCAAAAAATGCTTAATTTACAAATCAATGGCTCACACCCGATTTCAACACTAGTTCATGCAAATATAGTTTAATACATCTCAATTATGTTCAATTAGATCATTCTCCATTTAAAGTGATCAAGATACATATCATCAATATTTATAATCATTGTATCAATATAATTTTGAATTACAACTTTCATGAATAGGAGAATAATAAGTAGCATATGTTGAGGAAGGTGCAAGAGTTCTTAGCGTTGATTACAATCCAAGTACTCTAAACCCTAATGGTGGTTTGTTATACATAGCATATGAGGGGCATAATAGTCTCTCTCACACACACACCATAAATGGTATGTACATGACACAATAGAACATACGAGAATTCAATGCAACATCAGTGAAGAGGATGGTAGAAAATCATGCATCTACATAGGGTCACTACTTAAACTACATAAAGGATGGGTATTAGAGACCACCAAATAGAAGTGTTATTGAGAGTGGTCCTCTCATGAAGACAAGGAGACTCAATTAGACCAAATCAATTCCTCATGAACACACATACCTTCTAATTATTTTATTAGTCTATACAAACACTAAAGGCATATGAGGGGCATCATCAATTATTTTATTATTATGATTTCCCAAGTGTAATACTTATGTTATCACTTGAATTAATCAACCCTCCAATGAATTACCCTAGTGGCCACTTTGGGCCATGAACCCCCATTAAGAGATACTCCCTAATCATGACTCTAATACCCACAACCTTATCTCATCTCATTCTAATGAATGAGGAATAGAGTGCAATACAATACCAAATATAAAGAACAAGTCTCAAATGAGTTGACCAAAACAATGGATTAATACCACTATTCACAAATGGCCATTTGGCCTCTAGATTATGGAATTAGATCTGAATCAATCCCCAATAAAAAATTACATGTATAATATCATCATTCTCCAATAGATTATCATCTCAAAATTATCAAAATCTAGTTTTAAACAAATCTCAATTTCGACCCAAAAACTAGTCATCAGACCATCCACCATTTATGGACCTCAAAATTCTTAAAATTTCAAAATGCATAAAATAAAAATAACACTCTCAAATTTCTATTTCAATAGTCCAAAAAGAATTGGATAGCATAACCCCATATAAACTCATATTTTCTAAATAAGGTTCACACAAATCATATAATCATCCAAATGAAAAGATTTAGATTGCAAGAACACTTTAATTCACCCAATAATTAAATTTCAACAAACTAAAATAAATTCAATTGAGAAACAAAGAAGGAATTTGATTTCCTACCTCAAACTTCAGGAAATCTTAAAATTGACTATGATAATCACACACATTAGTTGAGAACAAATCCTTCGGACAACTAGTAGAATTCACGAAGAGAAATATTTTAAGATGCTACCCACAAAAATCCTCGAGTAAAATATTCCACAATCAACCAATCAAATCTCTAGTGTCGGTTTTTTGAGAGCTCAAGAAACAAAAATAGACTAGGTGTGGAAAAAGTGTTGTTTTTACATAATATAATCTCACTTTTAGAAGTGAGGATAAAATTTAAAATTAAATATCAAATAAACCCCAAAATGACTCATATAAATATATCAAAAGATTCTCATAAATTTAAAAATATATAAGACACATTTGACAATAAGATATTAAATTTGCTTAATAATATTAAAATATCATTCATATACACATTAAAATGATGACATTTTATAAATGCTTGACTATGCACAAATAGTTATTACGGGTCTTAAACAATTATGCATTAGGGAAATTGAAAATTACCAAAAATGGTAACTAGGGTGTAGAAACACATATCATTAGGAAAGGAACAATGGCTACAGTTGGGCGACACAATTAGTTAGTCAGCTATCTCCTATAAGAATCATCGGAAATATGGGCATGTATAGACGTCTGAGCTAGGTGGAGTCCATGCCCTACACCTGCATCAACCAAAACACAAGAAATACTCATGTACACATATATAATATAACTGAGGTGCATATAAATCATTCCCCAATTGGGGTCACAAAACAACATGGTCAATGAGATAGTATCTCATCAAATCAATCCTAACATATGTAATGCATTATTATAAAATCACATCATCAATAGTAAAATTAAAGTTTTGTCATAGTATAACCGATATTTCATCATATAACATCATGCCATATGATCGCATAGTCATCATGCATGTATGATCATCACTGAAGATACGTGTATAAAAAACTATCATCATCAATGATATTTACACAATCAGAAGAATATAATTGTACGGAGGGTGCAACACTTAGATGCAAATACAAAAGAATAGCATACACACAATCCATGTGTACCATATACATAGTCAATCTTAGATCAAAATGAAGCTATGGCAGATGCAAACATAAGAGGCATTGGACATTTTCTCCTATGGATGGTTATTTATATTTTGGCATTTAATTATTTTTCCAAGTTCATTTAATAATTTTCAAGTTTGTTTCCTAATAACATTGGATAAGAGACATGTCTTAATCTTTTCTAATCCTATCCCTCAACCTTGCATTTGTAAGCAAGGATTTATATGTATATTTTTATTCAAGATTGCATCCATAACCAAGCAATTTGTTTTGCCCATTATCTTGTGGAAGGTTTTTTGGTTTTGCCCATTATCTTGTGGAAGGTTTTTTGGTTCACAAGCAACTCCTATAAAATCATGTTTGTTTGTATGTATGTATGTATGCAAACATGCACACATTTATGTATGTATGTATGTATGTAAATACTATTGAATTAAATTATTATTTACTTTTTCTTAAGTTTACTTAAGTATTATTGTTTAGGAGAATATTAGTTACCTTATATTTTTTTACTAGGTAGTTGGTGATAATTGTCATTATCTAACCTACCTACTCCCACATGTGATTGGGACATATGTCTCTTTCTATGCCCTCCATTATCTCATGCCTTGCTTACATAAGCAGGTCAATGTACATTGTTTATTCATCTCATAATATATCATCTCATCTGATGAAATATTTCTTTTTTTTAAAAATTATTTTGCAGGTGGGATTCTGGCTTGAGAGATCAACTCTAAAATTGCATCAGAGATATTCTTCCTATATTTACTTCTAGTTGAGATTTGTCATTAGAGCCTTTGGGATCCAGGTATTTTCAATCATTTTTTGATCGTTGTCGTTTGAAAAATTTTTAAGAATATTTTCTATTTTACCTTAATATTGAGTTTTTGGTTGTTGCATTCCGTGGTGACTGATATTGTCGTGCATCGCCATTGTATTAAAATCGGTCTAGCTCATTCCACACTTTTGGCAGTAAGGTGATATCATAGCAAAGATTTTGCATCTCTGGTTGCATAGTTTTGGCATTAAGGTAATATCATAGAAAACCTTTTGCATCTAAAGCAGGGCCTGGTTGCATATTTTACCCTATCCAGGATATGTTACTGGCGGCTTGATTCAACGTTTTTGCCATAGATTGGAGTAATTGGTATTTGTTTATGATCGGCCTACCTTGTAATTGGAATAGTGGTTCTTTTCCTAGACAGCCGCATGTATTTTTCCATTTTATAGGTCAGGATTTGTTTGAACCCGCGTTGTGTGGCAGTTCTATATTAATCAACAGTTTCTACTGGCAGAGTGATTTTTGTTTTATTGGAGGATCGAATACCTTTATTTTAGCCCGTGATCATTTTAGCTGGCAGCTCATTTAATCTCTGGAGGCTGCATCATTTTATTTGAGGCATGTTCCTTCTAATTGCCTATGCATGGTTCATTCTAGCTCACATCTATCTCTTTGGTTAGCTAGGGTACTTATCGACCATTGCAAATATTGATACACACAAGATTTGCTGTTTGGCAGTGGATTTGGTTCCTTTTTTGCTGATTTTCGTTGGTTTCACTATGGGATAGATGTTTTTGGCTGACCATTTTAGTCGAATCTTGAGGCGATTTTCTGCTTTGAATCTGATTTTGATCTTTATCAGCGTACTATCATTGTTGCTACGAGTTCATATTTATCGTGTTCACTCTCATCTAGCACTTGATTATAGCACTTGTATTATATTGATTATACCCTCCATGCAGCAACTAGCTATTTTTTAATCTTTGGAGCAGATTTTGTAATGTTTTGTTCTAAATATTTCTTGGTGAGAATGCGATTAGGGTTTGCGATTTCCTATGTGTGTTACCTATAGTTGGCCCGTAAAACAGTTTGAGGCATTGACGGCTTTAGTACCATATTAGGTAGGTGGCTGGTCATTTTGCACTAAATGTTGGTTGTTGATTTCATTTTATATCATGAGAATTACTCACATTGTCTAACGTGTTCTCGTGTTCCGAAACTAGGGTATGCCTTGTATTGTTGTTGGTTGTTTTTGTGTCGTGTGCAGCTGACCTGTTGATCAATGATTTGACTTCGTGGCATGGGAAACCACCACCAATTATATTCTTGTGGACCCCCTATTGTTTTTCCAAATATGCTAGTTGCTCTCTTTTTAGCCGTATTGGCTACTTTTTATTCGAAGGAGCATATCTTGAGCTTCCTATATTAGTTTTTTGCACTCCAAATACTGTTGGAAAGCTGCTTTCGATGGTAACATCACGGTTCCAATCATTTTGATTGCATTTTTCTTTTATTTTATCTCCTTTTGCAGCCCAAAGTTGGAGTACAGTTTGTCTGACTCACTTCATTTTTTTAGGTTTCAGTTTTTTCTTTTGGCTCATATGGCTCAATCAGGATTCAAGATTCTCACACCATACAACTATTACACTCGGAAATTGAACATGTAGTACTTTGTTTGGTCAAAGAGATCATTGTCAACTTTGAGTGAGACGAAACCTAATATCACTAGGGAGTTTGAGAATTTAGACATCAGAGTAAGTGTGGTGAGCCTGATTGCACTCCATGTTGCAGAATCCTTGTTCTTCCACATTGAAAATGGCAATAAACCAAGAGAGGTATAAGATAATCTTAAGTATCTATTTGGTTCAATTAGTGAAACTAGAGCTATGCAACTAGAGGAAGAAATATCATTTATTTCAGTTGATACATTTGCTTTCATTGAGATTTATTTGGTCAACTTTAAGTCTTTGTGTTTCTAGTTGAAGGGTTATGGGAAAGAGAAATCAAATAAGGAATGTGTCTTCTTTGTCTAATGTTATGGGTGTATTTTCATTTTTTTCAACTTCCTTTTATTCCACTATGGATGGGTTGGGTACATAGTTTGTTATGCCATCCTTTCAGACTTTTTGTGAGAGTTTGAGTAGGGAATAATTAGAGCTTCATCAAAATGACGTTTGTAAGTCTCATGCAATAATTCTCACTCCATCGAAATGGAAAGGAAAGAACAAGACTAAGCCCAAGATAGAATCTAGTGAGTCTCCTCTCACTTCTTCTATAAAGTTTAATCCTTAGAAGGAGAGACCAAAATTCACCTATTGCAAGAAACCTCATTACATAGTGAACAAAATTGTTATAAGAAGAAAAGACACACATGTAGATTTTGTAAGAAAAGAGGAACATGATGACCCAAATTATTACAAGAAGTAAATCCATGAGTTAAACTAATTACTCAAAGAATATCCTATTTCACTTTCTTTGAGTTCACCTTCTTTTACTTCAACCAAACATGAGGATACTTCTCCTAAGTACTATGGAAAGGGTCACGCTTTGATCACCTCTCATGCAACTAGGGATGCTAGGTGGATTATTGGTTCAGCTCTAGTTCATAGTCAATAAATACCATGGTTCTAGGAACTCTTAGAGCACCACTATAAGTTAGACTATTGATTGCAAACAATCAGTATCTTCACATTCCTGGTGTAGATGATAGTGTTTTAGGTGTAGGTTTAGTTATTAATGCTATTTGGATTCCTGACATTACACATAATCTACTTTCAGTCTATTAGATTACACAAGGAAACATAGTTGATTTCACTCAAGATTAAGTTTTTATTCATCATCCTACATGGGAGATTTATATAACAGTAAGGCCTGATCATCATTCTAAGGTGTTTACCTCTGATCACTTTATTGATGATGATCCTTATGTTCCTTTGACTCCCCCATCGAGTGTAAAGAGTAATCCAAATGGGCTTGTGGTATTAGTCATGCTTCCTACATCCCCTACTACATTAGAGATGATAGCTGGCATGACTTTGACACAATAGGACATCATTGGTCTTTCAGATGTGGGGTTTTAGGATGATTTCATTTCAAGTCTTTCCAACTTGGCTTCTCATTCTTCTAATTCATATTTGGTGGACATGTTTGAGGTAGTATGAATTCTCTTTGGATATTGTTTATTGGAGGATAATCTTGAGTCTTCAACATCTATTATTTCTTCCTCCATTGGGGATCTTCCTAGTCTTGATGAGACAACTTTGGAAACACTTAATTCTTCATCCAAACTTTCATTTGTGAGATTTCTTCCTTCTCATTTCATCATGGATATGGATTTTCATCTACATACACCATTATATTATTTTTTTCCCAAGGCAAGACATGTTGTTTGTCATCAATGGATTCTTTGGCATTTGCAATGCTTTTGTGATTTTGAGGATACTTCATTATAGGGTTGGGGGGTGGGGGTGGAAGTAGTATATCTTTCCTTTCATTGGAGAGGTAATTATATTGTATTTTCATGATGGATGTTACTTTTAGGGGTTATTGTGGAGATCTCCATTCATTTTTAAATGATTTACATTATCTCTATTTTGGAGAGGAGTATTGTCCCTTGAGGTTTTATCCTTTTCCCTATTTGAAATAGATTAGTTGCATGAATAGTTGTACATGGGCACTCAACATAGCCTAGTTTTTGAGAAGCATCATAATATCATTTTACATAATAATTATTCTCCATAAGTTGGACTTAAGAGGGGTTGTTCAAGAATACTAGAGTAACCTTGTATTTTGTACAAGGTAGTTGGTGATAGTTGTCATTACCTAATTACCTACTCCTGCATATGATCAGGACACATGTCCCTTGCTATTCCTTCCACTATCTCACATCTTCCCTATATAAGCAAGCCAATGTGCATTTTTTATTCATCTCATCTAATGAAATATTTGTTTGTCTCTCTCTTTTTGTAAAGTTATTTTTAGGTTGGAATCCTAGCTTGAGAACTCCATGATAAAAAATACTTCACTTCTAACTACATTAAAAATTTATTGATCCTTATGCATGTGTTGATATAAATTATTTTTGTTGATTATAATTCTTGTGGGATATTAAAAGTTAATAAACAACAATTTTAGATATTTATAGATTTGTGATTATTGTAAAAATTTAAAAATTGAAAGAGATTGTCACCGTTTTGAACAATTTTAGAATGGCTAACTTATTGACTTGAATGTTGTAAGAGGATTATTTTAACTTTTAACCTTGAATTATAGCCTTAATGGAACGTTGAAGTAAGTTATAAATTTTATTCTGGGTATGCTACATGTCATGGACAAGAGTCATATAAGATTTTTATATTGTTTTGAACGTACAAATTTATGAAATAAAAAATTATCACTAATGTCATATACCTCATAGGAGTTATGACCTTAGGAACCTAATGACGAGTAATAATTTATATTAATTAATTTATTATATTTATTTAAAAATATGATTTATAAAATAGGGATGAATATATCCTATTTTATGCCACAAATAATGAATTATAATTATAATTAGGTAACAAATGAATAACAATTGAGAATGAATAGATTTTTTTATATTATCCTCTTCCTTTACTAAAGTAAACTAAGAATCATTATTAATGTGTCCACTAAAAATATTTGAGTGGAATTAAGAGGATTAATACTTATAACTAATCTCAATAAGTGAACATAATTTGAGATGTGGCCAAAATGATATTGTATGTGACACATATACCAAATGATTAGGAGGTCATTTGCATTATAGAAAGCAAATATGTCAAAACAGGGCATATAATGACTATTTATAGTGCTACATGTAGAATTATTAGAAATAATAATTTGAATACAATAAATGAACTTGGGACAAATATGTAAATACTTTGACATAGTGATCATTAATTTTCATGCATTGGCATCACACACTTTTATTGGGTAACTATAGAAAAAATGGGTTGGTGTTGAGAATGCTTGATCCTTTCTATAATTTTATAAAAATAATATAGTTGTAAGATAATAGATGGATTTCATGATTCTAGTTTTGTCATACAAAATAATGGTAGATACTAAATGATGTATCTTAAGAGAAATGATATTGAAAATGGTTTTGTAGGATAAGATAAGAAAGGTGGTCAATATCTTCCTATATACTCCTCCAAATCTTTATATTTGTTCTTGAATTTTATACTATATTTATCCAAAATATTTCCTAAGGTATTTGACTAATTTTTTTCAAGTAAATGCTAAATTTTTTAGTATGAATAGTGTCTTTTCCTAACTAGTTAGCTAATCACCTTTCAAGGATTTACCTATTCACACTTATCTTTAGTTTATTTATAATTTTTCATGGTTTGTCTTACTTCATAATATTGAGACATGTTTCATCATCGCTTCAAATAAATAATGCATGCATAATTTTAAATTGGACATATAGTTTTCAAGTGACCTCACAAGTGTTGAACATTTGGAGGGTTAATCATTTCTTTACCTTCCTAACTCATCTACCTTACTTGTATGTGTAAGGTTCCTCATTGCACTTACATAACCTTCATTTATATTATGTATTATTCTATTATATTTATTGTTTTACTAGTGAAACATTGTTTTCATTATTTTGGATTCCTGGCTTACCTCAACATGAGTTTGATTCACTCATCTATCTCACAGCCTTGGCTTGCTATTTAAATTTGTACTGCAAAAGTTTTTACAATAAATTTGGAATATCTCTTTCTTTGAATTTAGAAAATCTTGTGGTCTTCATAATTTCAATTCCATACAAGACAATTTATTTATATGGAGAGGCTAGATGAACTATCGATAATCTCAATCCACATGGCCTTTAGTTATATTTTGATGTTGTTCAATTTTTTGTAACTTATGCAGATGTCTTCGACTTGGGGTAGATAGGTGTATCTATTGTATTGTATGACTCCAATAGTATTTGGTCATTGTACCATTGAGACTTTCCCCAACTTGGCTCCAAAATCCCTTAAGAACTTACCAAAGTGACCGTGTGACTTCTTCGCCATTTAGTAATGGCTTGTGTTGAATTAAATGAAAATAATCAAATATCATTCTTTGGGCTTTCACCACCACATACACAACACTCGCAATGATCTATAATCATTATTCTTTGTGAATAGTGTCCACAATCCCCCCAATGATGTAGCCATGACTAGGTCAAACCCTCCATCATGGATTAACTTCAATAGATTTTAGTTTTGGTGTTAATTACCATAAGTTTACTCGAAAAATTTAGCATTATTATTAACAATTAATGTCATAGTTAATTACTAGTGGTTAAATAACTATCAAATTAATCTGTTCTCAAATCATTAGTGTATTTTTTACTACTTATTAGCTTATTCAAAAATCTTGTGAAGGGAGGATTATATTATGTTTTTTTGCATAATATTCAATGGGATGTCATTTTTTTAGTTGTAAATAGTTTTAGGAAGCTAGTTTCGAGTCAATTCCAATGAGTGGCTAGAATAATAGGTTCACTCTTCTATTAGTACATCTTTGCTTTTAGTGTAGATATATTTAAATAGTTTATTTTTATTTGAAATTGATTATCTAATAAAAAATTTATTTGTAGTCCAAAATTGAACACCATTTTTTGTAAAAGTTAATGTCTTCATATTTCCCATGCATTGGGCCTTCTTGCATTATAAAGTGTACTAAGTTATAAAGTGCCAAAACTCGTAGGTCACTTAATATTCCACATGGGAGGAGTATAATTGTATTTTATATTTATTTTGATTATAATTAGATAATTCCTAGAAATTACAAAATAAAGTGCACATATTGTGGGAGTAATAAATGTGGTGATGAATTATATCCATCGGTTCTCATAATCTCTTTCAACTTCTATCTAAGATCAAAAAACTTGAAATACCTATTGATAAATTTGAATCCAATATAAACTCACTCATGAGTTCCAAAAATTTTATGCATTAAGAAATTTATATTGTCCTTCAAGATCAACCATATTAGGATTCATATTTACCAGACATCACATACTTGTTCTTAGGCTACCACTTTACATATTTGGTTGATATGTTTGAGGATATTTGTATTTTGTTTGATGACAATCACATCAACTATTTTTCACCCTATTGCTATCTTTGGACCTTTCTCTTATTCTAAACAAATCTACTTCTATAATCATAGATTATATAGATCCTCATGACTTTAATCTAATTTATTCATCATCATTTAGGGTAGAATTAGGTTCACCGTACTCGACTCATCACCATACATCCATGGTCCCCATTATTCAATCTTATAGAGTACTTAATCCATCATATAAATATTTTTTATATGACAAAATTTTCTTAAATATCATTGAGAATCCATCATTAGCATCATTTTAATCATTGAATAATATTTAACATTAAAAAATAATCATACTGCTTCCACATATTTTGATCAAGAATGGTAGGTCATATTGTATATATTTATGGTGTTGTTTAATAATAATGGATCATCTTCAATATCTCATGTTAAACATATACTAACATTACATGTATTATCTTCAGATCATAAGGCATTTTTGCTCTTCTCTTATTAGCTTTTTGGATGAAGCATATTGTTACATTGAGGTCTTTCCTTCTCACTTTCTAAGAGTGTCACATGCTGTTCTCTTCTTTCTCTCTCATGTGGAGAACCAATCATTCTAAATTATGTCAGAATTAGTCTTGATGAGGTAGTCATGATTCCTTTATTCTACCAATTCTATATTTCACAATTATGCATTTCATTTCAAACATCATTTCTCTTTCAGAGAGGAGTTTTATTCCCACTATGTTTTCTCCTTTTCTCCCCTATACAAGGAATTTATACATGAGTACCTAACATAGCCTAGTAGTTGACACTTGTCATCATGAATATAATACTCTGTAAGTTGGACTTAAGGGGGTTGTTAGTGTAACTAGTGTCTTTTCATAACTAGTTATCTAATCACCTTTCTAGGATTGACCTATTCTTTTAGAGCTTAATATACTTAAGCTTTTGCATTGTTTATCTCACTTTACAATATTGATACATGTATCTTCTATTGGCAATTAACACTCATCCAGTGGTTTCTGGTGGCTGATTATTGGTTCAGGGTTAAGTCATGGATGGAAACTCTTCATAGACATTCGATCCAGTGGTTATAATTCCTCTTATCTAGAAGTAGGTGTTAACTAGTAGCTGATTAATCACTATTTCAAGAAGAATAGAGCTTTTTTGGGTCCGAAAGATTTTCGATGATTGTGGTGCATTGAATCATGTTTTAGATGATTATGCCAACTTAGAAACATAATTCTATTATTGTTTTGGTGACCCACACTTTGTTAGCATTTCTTGAAGATTGGATTAATGAAGTATAATGTTGTCATTAATGTCAATAGTAACCGGTAATGGAGTTGTATTGCAAACTGTAGTAGAGCAGTGATGGAAACCGGTATTGGTATTTGAAGCAGAGTGATAAATCGGTAACCCCAACCAGTTGATATGTATAACCCTAACCGATGGAGCTGGGTGAATCGGTTATGTTGATCTATGATTGAATGGTGATCGAAGATGGAGATTCCACGTATGCATGATGCACATGATGAGTTTCAAAGTGATTTTGGTGCATGAAGATAACTGTTTATCTTGGGAATGAGAAAATACATAACATGAAGTGATAACCGTGTGATGAGTTACAAGATTTGATGTGGGGTCATCCAGGAGCGATTCAATTTGTCTAGAATAATATGTATTTGATTGTTATGTAATCCAATAGTCATGTTTGAACCGATATGTTTGTAATATCTATGAGATTTGTAGGTTTTGTGATGTGTTGCCGACCTATTATATTTTCTTATAAGGCCGATGAGTTGTTTTGTAATTCTGTTGGCAATTTTATTAAGTGTGGTAGTGAGACTATTGTCGAACCAGAAGGAGTGTCTGCATAATGTTTTGAAGGTAAATACGAGCATAAAAGGATCTGACTAAGCAAGATAGTGCTATTACTAGATCAATAAAAACCTTGTTGTTCTCTAACCATTACGATAATTAAATCCCCTAACTGGGTAAGATTTAACAAGCTTGGTGCTGCCTAAATCCTCTAATCAGGCAATTTATTATATTGGATTTGAAATCCTCTATCGAGGTTACTCCTAACAGGGTATTGAATTTAATAAGGTATTAGATCCAATCCCTAACCAAATATGTTCCTAATAGGACATTTTTGTAAAGCTTGTAACAAGTTTTGGCTCCTAATAGGACAAACTTCAAAAGAGTTCAGAATACTTGTGGGTATTCATCCCCACCGTGGTTTATTCCCATTTGGGTTTCCACATGAAAAATTATTATGTCAAGTGGTGAATGATTTTGTGGATATGTTTTGATATGGTTGATATGATTAACTGGTAAAGCTACTTAGATATGTTTAGATGACCGAAAGTGATTTGAAATGAGCTATTACTGATGTTAGTAAAGTGGTTTAATGTTTGGTTAAATGGTATGTGAGTTTCAGATCTGTTAGATTGTATCATTGATGTTTTGGTCAACCGATAAACTTTGATAGTGCAGTTGTAGTTTTAGATACACTGTCTAAACTGGTTAATTTAGTGATTGGTTTATGAGTTAGGAATAAGTTTGGTAACAGTTTAATTTGTTTTCTATCTACTGATTCACCCCCCCCTCTCAGTAGTTGATCGAATCCTTATTGTTTCATTATATTATCAATTGGTATCGGAGAATTCCAGGTCATCTTGTGTTTAAGCCTAATAGCTTGAGGAAAATATCTAGAAGATCATGATGAAGAAAGAAGGTCCAAAGTTCAGTAGGGAAAACTATACAATATAGAGTGATAGGATGAAGATCTATATCAAAATATTAGGAAGTAAATATTGCAAGCATGTTGTTACTAAATATAACTTGCCCAATGGGAATTTGTCAAATGATGAAAAGAAGGAGCAACAAGAGAAAAATAAAGCATTGGAGGCTATTATCAGTTTCTTGTCTGATTCAGAGTATGTTGATGTCCATAGATTGGAGACTTCATTTGAAGTATGGAAGAAACTGGAGGATATCTATAGCGGTGATGCACATGTTAATATTGCCAAATAAGAGAGTCTAAGAGGTAAATTTGATGATATGCGAATGGCTAAAGGAGAGAACATTCAACAGTATGGTTAGAGGATCAAGGAGATAGTCAGTGAGACCAAAAGTAGTGGTGGTATAGTGGAGGATACCATAGTGGTTAGCAAGGTGTTGAGAACCCTTCTACCGGTCTACGCTATCTGAGTTGCAGCCATTAAGGAACTCAAGTCTATTGATAAATCAAAGGTAACTCTTGACTCCATCATTGGTAAATTAACTGCATTTGAATTAAATGGTTTTGATGAAAGTATTTAGAGATCAGAGTTTGCATTTAGAGCTTCAATTTCAAACCCACCAGTAAGGAAAAATAAAGAAGGTAGTTATAGTCACGAGACTAATGAATTCCAAGAGGGGGGGTGAATTAGTACGCCCAAAAACTTAACCAAATTCTTAAGCAATTTTACTGCTGACCGGTATAGTAGTTTAAATAACAAATCAGTTAAAACACAAACAAGCCAAATAGCAAATAGAGCATTCACCCATAGAAGCACAATCACCATAACACAAGATATTTTGATGTGGAAACCCAAATGGGAAAAACCATGATGAGTAAAACTCACAAGTCAACTATCTGTAGAATAGTATCCAGACCGGTTAAGGCCTTACAATGTTCTTCACCAGAATATATCTTGTTAGGAATCCAGATCTCTGTTAGGAGATAAGTCCTGTTAAAGGATTTCAGATTCACAACTGTGAACCACCTTGTTAGAGGATTTACAAAAGGCTTGATTGGACCTACCCAGTTAAGGGTTTCAGACTTATCGAAGAGATTAGTAATTAACAAGTGAATGATCTAGAAAATAGCACAAAATGCTTGATTATATCCTTGATAGCTCTCTGTTAATGCATTGCAACATTACTTTAGTCTTCTATCCTTTGCATGTTTTATCTCTATTGCACAATGCTTCTATATCAACTTCAGTCCTTCGATATAAATACATTCATTACTATAAAACCCTAGACATGATGTCCTTAAATAAGGAGTTGATTTCATGTCGGTCCAATGAGATTGGATTACAATTTCCTAGGTTCAAAGCATTTAGACACATTTGGTAACATGAAACAAAAGCACCGCCAAAGTGTTCGTGGATGATAACTCATCACACTCTACAATTTTATTGGTTAAGCATAATATACCAATAAACAAAGACTGGTAAACTACAAAATAGTGTTTTGATCAAAAAGATTGACTACTGCTAGGGGTCCTTGTTCCGCTTGAGGTCTTCATACCACTTGAGGTATTCGGTCATGCTTTGATCGGTAAGCATTTTTAGCAAAACACTGATAGTCTTCTACAAACAAAGACTATTCATTCAATGGCATATAATACCGGTGTGAACAATACAACACATATTACTGGTGGAGAATAACTCATACATAAAATAAGTGTGTGTCCATCAATGACAATCACAACTAAACATCATCAAAATACCAATAATCTTCCCCTTTGGCATTGATGGCAACACTTGGGAAAATTTAGCATCTAAGTGCTTACAAAACAAAAAATTATGCCATAATAAAAATTTACTCCCCCTAAGCATATACACTACTCCCTTTGCCAAAATTATAAGCATGTGCATCTTCCATTTGCATGAAATTTTCAATACTACTCCCCCTTTGCCAACAATGACAAAGTGATGCAAACACTCCCTCTTTCACAAAAAATTACCAAACTTATATTGCATAACATAAAAATAGAGTATGTTCATGACAATAAAGAGTAAAACTTTTCAAAAATAGATTTAAAGTTTTTCAAGAAATCCTTCATGCCTGTGGACCAGGTATCTAAGAGCGAGGCTGCAATTTCACTTTGAGTCTTCATCTGGAAAGATAACTCCTCCATGGCATCTATGGTACTCAATTTCCGTGTAATAGTAATAGCCTCTATATTCAGAAAGCACTTCTGAAGAACCTACAATTTTGGTAATAGAAGCAACTAGAGCTCCTATACATCTTGTGTCCACTTGCAAATCTTGTATTCAATCTTTGCAATCTGATCTCGGTGAGTGAGAATTGTCTGTCCATACACTGTGAAGGAATCATATGGCAATTTGAAGTTGCCGATATATTGCTTTAACTCTGATTGGAGTTGACTCTTTTTCTTCAAAGCATCATCACAAAATATATCTGGCTGGCAGATTTTGCTAACAATTTATGGTCTTCAGCTATTGCTAGGCTGATATCATCTATCTGGTGGATCAACTTGTCTTTGTCTTCATTAAATTGTTTTACCAATACATCTTTGAGTGCCTTTTCATGGTTTTTCTTTGCAGTGGCCTGGGAAACATCTTCCAAACATTGTACTTGATCATCCACTGATGTGCAAAGAGGTTTTAACTTGGCTAGCAAGGAATTAGTATTGGGGAGGTTAGTACCGGGGATTAGATTGGAAAGAGTGTCAACATCAAATTGAATGAAATCCTATTCTTTCTTTTTCCTCAGTTCTTCCAATCTATCT
>NC_081411.1:262289111-262307111 GCF_030272615.1 Cryptomeria japonica
GGGTAATCTAGGAAAATTGTTCCTTTACCCCTTCCTTTTAAATCCTTGTTTTGAATGCATCCTATTTGCCACATTACCTCAACAAAACCCATTCTCAGAGGAACATTGAAAGGCAATACATCTGGCTGTCCAAAGAAACCATAGATTATGATAATAGTACTTGCAGGATAAGGGATACAATCCCCCCAATTATGCTCAATCCTAACAAGTGGTGACCTCTCTTTGGGTCTTAAAAAATCATATAATTATTTGGGAATTCTTGGCGGATTTACTGTTAACCTCTTCCTCAACTTAGAAGCAAAAATGTTATCAAATATTACAAAGTTGGCCTCTTGTCTATCCCAAGACATATATGTGCTCCAAAACTGCACTAGAATCTTCTAGTTATCAATTTTCCTTTTGAGGTTCATGGTACCCTCAAATTAATCTACATTCCTAAATAGGAACATATACATGAGTAAGGAATACCAAAAGAATTTAGCACCAACTACTTCATTCTTAATATCTTGTAAACCCTCATGAAACTTTTCTTCAAGGTAAGGGGCAAAGTCAAAAATCACTCTATAATCTGGATGTTGTATTTGCATGGCCATGTACATAAAGTTAGGTGGAATCACTATAATTGGATTAAAACCCAATATCTGACATAGAGAGAAGAAGGTAGCCTAAAAGTAGGGAGCAAAAGCACCAATTGGGAATGGCTCCTCCAAGCTAGGGCCAATATGGTATGTTGTGCTCCCTGCTCTAGCCAAATGCATAGGAAAGAAATTATTTCTAATGAATTCCCTCATCTTATTATACTCTAAATTTTTCTCATTCAAATCTATCTACACCAGGCTCGCAGATGGTTCATACAGGTCAAAAATCTCTTGGAATTCTTCCCTTTTGATAGTCAATAAAATATCTCCTTCATTTTCCCTAATAACCCTCGAGATAGGGTCATATCTATTTGCAATAGCTTTGAGTAGGTTAACGTCCATGGAAGACACCCATCACTACCAACTTACCCAAATCATACTGCTAGGGACTGGATAATGGGGAATGCAAGTTCCTTTGTCCATACCACAATTTGAACATTTTTAGTCCAATCATCGGTATACTAACATCCGCCAAGCAGAATGCTTTATCGGTTTACCCTTCCCCTAGGATTTTTCCACTCACAAATCTCTACCCCTGCTATCTATCATTTGTTGAGGACTTCAATTAATCCAAGAAATCATCATATAAATTTATTTTCATATAATCAATTTGTCATAAATGTTTTCATGAGGGAGCCATCTTTTGAAACTAGGGTTTTCCACTATATCTTCAAATTGAGAAAGAAAAGACTAGGGCTAACACGAGATTTAAATTCCAATAGTAATTTAAACATATTTCACTCTTCTTTGTCTAGTGCTTAACCCTAGAATAGTTTAAATTATTTTCTTACAACTTCATGCTCAATTTATAACATCAATTCATTTCAAGAACAAATGAAGGAGCTCAGATAAACTAATTGTTTTGGTTTCACTAGGTAGATTGCAATTCTATGTTGCAAAGAGTTGTTTCAACCTTCTTCAGCAACATGAATATCTTCTTGAATTTTTATGAAATCTTGTACGAATAAAGAACAACTTTTAAAAGTACTTTATTTACTGTGTGGATTGAAACGCAAATGTCTTATCCGCCATTACTACTCGCACGAGTGAAACAGAGTCTCTTAACTTGCATTTGAAAACTTTAAAACTTGACCATCGATTATCCTCACACTTGGCAAATCTTATGGACCAAACCATTCAATCTAATCGTTATTATCCAATATGGCAAGCAGGTCCATCCTTGACATGACGTGCAACATCCAACTCATTGCTTGTTTCACCACCTTTAATGACAACCCCATGAGCTTTTCCTGGCTCACATTGGACACATGGTATCATCTCCTAATGTTGCCATCCATAATTTCCTCTTATCTTTTGATCATGGGACCATGGAAACCGTCGAATCTTCTCTTTGTTTACCTTTTAACTGAACCAGTCACTTGACAAAGGCCGCAAACTCCCGAACATTTTTCAAATTGTAATTAAAACATTACCGCTTGATATAAGCACATGTAGAAATATTCATTTCTAGTCACTAAAATTTTAATAGCTAGGAACTGGTAACATCAAACATTTTGAAAAGTCAAACCGTCCGCTCACCTTTTCCCGTCAAGGATACATGGAAGTATCTCGTGATGTCGAGGTCATTATCATCCTTGCACTTTCGACCATGGGGAAGCATGGACCGTCAGATCTATCCAGTCTTTAGCAACTGACCAAAATATTTAGGAATTTCAAACTTAGGAAATTTATGGGCATGGGCACAAATATTAGAAGGAGACCGACTATAGGGAAAAATTTATTCAACTTAGGAAATTCAATTCATAAACTAGTCCAACACAACTTAACATTAAGGGAATAAAATGGCCCTGCCAACAAAATACAACTCTCAACCTTAAGTGAGAAAAAGGTAACGACAAAATATAAAAAGACCCAAAGTTTTTTTTTTATGCCAAGACTTAACCAGAAAGTCACAACCCCTAAAACCCTAAACCTTCAAAACTTGATAGAGGGCATAACAAAACCAAAATGACCAAAATTTTGCAAGATATAATTTTAGGTGCTATTAGTGTCTCTAGTTGGGGATGTCCGTTTCGAAGGAATAAGATGAGTAACTGGAATTGTTTGGTGAAGTAGATCAATTGCAGAGCAGAGCAAAAACAAGTTACCTGGATAGGGTAACTTCAATAGAAAGGAAACTACACTAATATGTACAAAACCTAACTAATTCTCATGGAAAATAACTACTTTCAAGAAAAGTAGAGCTTCAAGAATCGTCCATGAACAGGAAATTCAAGAGTGTCACCATGTATATCTTGGATAATGTATGAATCTCTCCCTATTGGATTTGGATCAACTATGGGCCCAAACAAATGGCATAAAACTTGCCATGTTTTCCCTTGTCCTCTATTCTGGCATTCCACATCAGAACCAAATCATCAAGTTGAAAAATCCTTGCAGTTTCTCTATTTCTAGTACTGGCTTTTCTTCTAGCTTCATCTAGTTCCATTAAAGCCTCAATCCTCAACTGCATATCATTATCTATATCATTTTCATAAGTTTGGATAGACTTATACATCTCCATTAGGTTGTTTTGGGGCAACCTTGCATGTATACCATACACCAAATCAAAAGGTGCACATCCAATTGTCTTCTTAATTGTTACCCTATCTGCCCAAATTGCTAATCTCAGCTTTGAATCCCAAGCCTTCTTATTTTTTTCTAGGATTCATTTAGTGATCTTCATCAAAATTTTGTTGCTTGATTCATCTTACCCATTTCCTTATGGGTGGTATGGTGATGAGTAGGATATTTGGATAACATATTTGTTGCAAAAGTTTTCATATTCCTCTTACCTAAAACTCATGGCATTATCAGAGACTATCTTCTCTAGACATCCAAATCTAGTAACTATATAATCTATAAGGAAATCAATTACCACCTTACTTGTTGCTTTTCTAGTGGGTATGGCTTCAACCCACTTAGTGAAATAATCAGTGGCCACTAGAATTTAAGAATGACCACTACTAGATTTGCATGCTATCTCTCTAATGAAATCTATACCCCATTGTTGGAATGGAGCTTGCACATTCACAAGTCTTAACAACCGATTTCCTAAAAAATTTAATTTTCCTGAAAATCTTTGGCATGGATCACATTTCTTGACTAGTTGTTGTGCATCCTTGAAAATTGTTGGCCACCAAAACCCAACCCTTAATACTTTGTGTGCAATTGTCTTGGCCATATAATGCCCTCCACAAACTCCACTATGCAACTCAGACAACAACTTATGCACTTGATCCTTTTTTACAAACTTTAACATGACACCATCATTGTTCCTCCACCAAAGTTTCCCATTAAAAATGGCATATTTGATAGCATGTAGTTTTGATGTTCTTCTTTTATTATCACTCATGTCTTCCAGACATTTCATCCTCTACAAATAAAACATGATATCATTATACGATTTGCAACCATCATATCACAAATACATTATATGTGCTCTTCTTCCACAATATTTATTTGATTGGCATCCAAATTACTTTGGGCCATCAACTTTTCCAATCCTTGTCCTCTCACTAACTTAGTGATTTGGATATCAATACTAAATTCTTGGATCCTATTGATCCTTCGGCATCTTCTTCTAGATACTTCCTGTTGTGTGAAAATATTTTTAATTTCAGCACTAGGCACATATGCAACCATTGTTGCTCCCATCAAGTAACTCCTAAAATCTTTAACCACCTTCACTAGTGCATAAGCTTGCTTTTCATTTAAATCATATTTCAGCTCTATAGCTTGCAAAGATTTACTAAAAAATGCTATAGGTTGTTCAAAACCTTCTAAATTCTTTTGCAACAATACAACAACGACAGTATGAAAAGATGCAAATGAAAAAATTTGCATACGTTTTCTATAATCGGGTGTTTTTAGATTAGGTGCATTTTTAAAAGCCTACTTGATCTCCTAGAATTCCTTGACTGGCTACTCACTCCATTCTAACTTTGTACCTTTATTCAACATCTTGGATATAGGTCTACTAATTTCAGCGAAATTAGTGACAAATCGTCTTAGAAAATTAATCTACCCAAAGAAAGATTGGATACCTTTCACTATTCTGGACTAAGGAACTTTGTCAATTTCTACTACCCTCTTCGGGTCAATTCTTACACCATCTTATGAAATGATGTGATCCAGCAACTTACCTTCAGTTACCCCAAAACCACACTTTTTTGGGTTTAAAGATAACCTCTATTCAACAACTCTATCACAAAAAATTCAAGGTGGGCACAGCGATCACTTTCCTTCTTGGAGTAAGTTGTTAAATCATCTAGAAAATACCACTAAGAACACATTTATAATTTCATAAAATGCGACATACATGGCTCTTTGAAATGTTGCTCCTGCATTTGTTAAACCAAAAGTCATTCTTATATAAACATAGGTTCCCCAAGGTCTAGTGAATGTTGTTTTGTATTGATGATTCTTTAACAATTACTTGGTTGTAACCCAAAAATCCATCCATCATAGACCATTATTGTTCTATTTCTTTAACCATTATTGTTCTGATTCTTTAACCATTGCTTGGTTGTTTTGTATCCTAAGGTTAACTTCTTTTAAATATTTAGGGTGCAGTGCAGTAGTAACAACCTTAGCCTTGTCTTGACTATCAAACACCCTCTCTAAAACAACCAAGCCTCTGGGAATTTTGTTTGTCTTCAATTGAATCACTTCTTTCCCAATTATTGTTTCTTTTCATCCTCTGCCTGTACAAAGGCTCTGAAATTAATCTCCCAATTTTTATATTCATCTACACAATGTAGAAACCTTAAAATATCATCATCATCATTAAAAATCTGCCAACTTTCAATGTTGTCAGGGACTGAAGGCCTCATTTCAGTCTCAATCTTTGAGATTCTAGAAAAAGTAATGTCCTCTAGCCTTAGAGCTATATTTTCTAGGAGATCAACCATTATTTTATGGCTCCTTTCTTTCCATTCAATACCAAATGCATCAAAATTCTCAATTTGGTCCCATACAACATTTCTATACTACTTCAACCTTTTATTTTTTGATGCATATTTAGATCTGATTTGTGATATGACTAACTCATAATCTTCAACAACCTTGAGATTCTTTATCCCATGTTTTTAAAATAGTCTCAACCCAAGAAGCAATGTTTCATATTCTACAACATTATTTTTATATGCAAAGGCCAAAGTAAAGGAAAATTTAAAAGTTTCACACCTGCTCCCAAGCCCTCCTTAGAACTGGCTCCATCGAAATACATAGTCCACAAATTATCATCTCCTGATGATTTTTCTACTTCGTCATCCAATAATGCAGGTTGTTCATTTTTCTTTTGTGGAGAATCTTCAACTCTTAATGCATTTATCCATATTTCTACAAAACAAATCATGTCTTCATCAGATTGTATGGTATGCACCATCATATATGGTACCCTGGATTCTCATTTAACCTTTACATTTTTCCTATCAATGCAAAAGGTAGCATAACATGGGTCACATTGCAAACCTCCACCCATAGAGGAACTCCACTTTCTTGACAATAACATCCCATAATGTGGTGGAATATCTACAACTAGGACACTCATAGTTAATTCTTTCTTAGGGAAAGCCACAAGTTTATAAGGTAGTTCCTTTATAGTACCTGCCATAGGAACTTCCCTTGAATCCATAGTACAAAATCTTCCCTGAGGAGTATATACTTTTAAACTCATGGACTCCACTATCCTTACTCACATGACATTATTTGAGGCCCCAGAATCAATCATACAATTCTTCAGGATTCCTCCATTTATAATAACACTTAAAAATAAATGGTCTACATTGTCAGGGCTCTCCCCTACTGTATCTTCAAGATAAATTTGGGGAATATGAGAATCCATTCCCTCTAACTCTTTATCCTTTGTCTCATTTTTAATTATTTGTTCCTTTACATTATGAGATACATTCTCATTTTCAATTTCAACAGAATGAGAAACACCCTTGACTCAAGAAATGGCTTTCTCCCTATGCTCTTCAATTCTTAACATTTCTTGGAAATGAACTTTAACTATAATTTGAGAAAGCAACTGAAGCATATCCACAGGTGTGTAATTTGGTAATTCAAGTGACATACCCAATTTTTCTTCATATTTATTTGGTTTGTTGGCTTCAATACTTTGTGTCTTCTGCAAGTCTCCTTCTATGAACGAAGTAGATTTTTCAACCATCTTTGCCTTCATCTTAGGTGGAGAGATTTCTTCAATAGTTTTCACAACCTCTTCTTTCTTAGTCGACTCCTTTCTCTTGACCTCTTTAATTTAATTGCATATTTTCTTGATTTGTCCTCATTGACCTCTTTTCCTTTATTTTTTAACTCTTTGACAACCAAACCTGAAGGCTTGCCCTAGTCTTCTCCCACAATCTTGTTTCTTAATTGATAGTTGTTTTTTACCTAAGCTACCATAACAAATGTTATTCTAGAAATCTCTTCATCTGAGGGTCTTCTTAAGGACACAAAACTCTCACCTTGTTCAACATTACACATTCGGTCATCAATAGATAACTCTTCATAAGAAAAAAACTTCTTGATGATATGTTTCATTTATTTGCCTTTGATTATCTATATCAAAGTCCTTAGTTTCAATGTTATAAGAAAATTTTCATACTCCACGATAGGAATAAATCATAAGACAATCAACATTGCCACCTTCAAAAGTTTCTTCCTCTTCTTCATGTATCTCATCCTTGGTAGAAATAAATTATGCTACAGCACAATATTCAGGTGAATGGGGTGATTGACAAGTAACACACCAAGGTGTATCTTCCACCATGTTCATTGTATGTTTCTGCAATGGGTCGAGAGTTTTTTGTTCCTGTTTACCCATTTGTTTCTTAAAAGGCTTTCCATCCTTCCAATTTGTATTGTAAGGATAATCTTGCAATCTTGAGGGTCTATTAAATTTATCAAATTGTGGCTTTTCTGGTACAGAACCCTTGTCATTTTTTGCCACAGTTAATTTCAAATCCTTCAAGGTATTAATAACCTTGTCCCATCTTTCTTCCTCTTTAGGTTTTGTGCCTAAAGACTTTTCAATTTTATCTCTGGTACTCTTAGAAAATATAGGATCCTCTCTCCTTCCAAGCTTACCTGAAGCTCTTTTATTTCCCTCAGTATTTATAGCTATCCTAAATGCATCTCTCAAAGTTTGAGGATCTTTATCTCTAAAAATATATGTCATTTTTACATCAAATGCATTTATATATGTGGTCAGACAAACATTATCATCCAACCTTAAAACTTGAAATAACTTATGCATAGCTTTCTAAAATTTGATATTGAAATCAAATACATCCTCATTCAATGACTTCTTAATGTTATTTAACTCATTTAACATGAAGCTAGGATTTGTTTTATCACCATACTGCTCCTTAAAAAATCTCTCAAATTCTTCCCATGAGCTAATACTTGTAGCTGACAATCCCCTATACCAATCCCTTGCATCCTCTATAAGAGATTGCACAAATAATTTCATAACAACATCCTCATGCTCCACCTCATAGTCATTCAACTTATCAGTGAATGCCCTCAGATGTTCTTTGCCACTTATAGCATTATTGTCTGCGAACTTACTAAATCTATCCCTTAAGTCATTTGGGATAACATTATGATATCCTGGGATCCCATCAAAATGTAATTGGCTATATCTTTCTAGGTGAATAGGTATTCTTTGAAATTTCCCTACTATAGCTCGTCCTGCAACATTTTTTGTGGTATTAGATGCAATAGCATCTGTTCTAGTCCTAACCCCTGCAACAATGTTAAAGTCTTTAGAAAATTGGGGTTGACTACTAATTTTAGTAGTCGCTTGTCTTTTCTACTCAATAACTAGAATTCCAATGTTCTAGGTATTCTTGATAGTTTGGGATGGAATACTCACAATGACATTTGGTGTTGTACCAAAAATAACCTAAGTTTTGGATGGGTCAGCAATGAATGAAGTACTTTTTAATGTTGACAACTTAAGGAAATCGATTTTCCTTTTCATCTCTACATTTGAGGCTTCCATTTCAACTCTTTTGCAAGAGTTTCATTTTCTATTCTAGTTGTTTCTAGGTCAATGTCAATTTGGGATAACTTTCGACTTAGATCTGGGATAGTTGAAGATTTTTTATCATCTATCTTAACACCAAATATCTTTTGTTTTCCTTTATCCAGATTTAATTTTGAAATTTGAATATTTGGCTGATTAAGATCTACTAACCTCTGGTTATCCTTATTACTCTTAGTCTTTTCCTTTGTGATATTTTTAGATTTTTTATCCAAAATCTCTCTTAAAAGAGGGCCCTCAACACTAGGCTTATCATTTTCCTGAGCCAAGGCTTTGAGTGTTGCTAATTGTCTTATCAGACCATCTCTCTCTATCATAACTCTAATAACTTCATATTCCTTTTCCTTTTCTCTTTTACTTCTCAAGTATATTTGTTCTTGGATTTCTCTTCTCAATGTGTCTATGTCTCCAAAAACTTCTTCTGGAACTGGTAGAGTTATCTCAGATCCGGAAGTATCATCTAAATCATTCAAGTTCACATTATCTTGTTCTTGTATTGACCCACAACCATAAGAAAAATTTGTTGTGAGAACTAGAAAAGGAGGTATACCAATAGCATTTTTGCTTTGGTGACTTCTACTTCTACTCCGACCTCTTGTCTTTTCTGAATACTAAACTTGAGTATATTCTTTCCTATGTGGTTGCATTTCTTCTTGAATAGGTGTATCAAATAAGGAATTGAAAAATCCAAAAACTATATGATTCAAAACTTTTAGAAGATGATGCATGACCCTTAGGAACAGGATTTAACTGTGACTTGCATTCTTGTTCTTAGGCTTCCATGATGAGGGAGCGGTGCTTGTATCTACATTTCTTCTTATTCCCTATCTCTATGGAGCCCCATGAAGCTCTTCCAATTTTTTTTCAGGATGCAGCCTCGTGTAACCTCTGGTGTTCTTCGCTTCACTCATAGTAGAAAAGTCCTTCAAAAATTCATTAGAATTATTCAAAAATAATCGCACTGGCGTAGAAACCTCAGAGTCGCCACCCAAATTGTTTTGGGATATCAAATAATATATTATTTGATAATCTTTGAAAGAAATTTGTGAATCTTGTTCACAAACCGGAATATCTTTCTCATGAAAACTTAGAACACCTTTTTCACAAGAAAACGTGAACCAAAAACACAAAACCGTGGGCTCAACCATCAAATCATAGAGATATCATGAAAACCTCTACTATATATTAAAAAAAAAAACTTTTTCACTAGAGACTCTTTACAATTTAATATCCTCAACAGAGTCGCCATTTTTCATCGGTACCCAAAAAGGGGTTTACACTGACACGAGGAAGAGACCAAGTTGTTTTCTTCTAAAATATCTATGGACAACCACTTCCAATTGTTAATATTCATCAGACTTGGAGCAACAATAACAAGGATACAAGATAATTTTGCAATTTAGGCTCTACAAAACTAGAGAGAGTGATCTCCATGCCAATTTGTGATTTCTATGCCACACTCACAAATTATACATGAAACCAACCAGATAATCTCATATAAAGACTCAACAAAAAGGGAGAATGCTAAGGAATGGAAAACTCCTCAGTGATCCTCAACCAGTTTGGAGCATGAGATGATTCAAACACATGACAATATTCATGTAAATGAAAATATTCTAATATTCACTAGGTTATAGAAAACCAACACGAGAACATAAAATCAACACCAAGGAATTCACTTAGCTATGATCAGTGCCTTATTCCATTGGGTACATGAATTCATACTGCATAAAATGCACTTCCGATAGAATTTATCTAACAACATATAAACCTAAGATAATATTGCCTTGAAATACATCATATTCACAATCCCAACCCAGAACTACTTATAAAAATCCCTGCAAATATCCCTACCATTCTGCAATTTTACTCAAGCATTTAATTAGCCCCTTAGACCAAAGCATGAACAAAAAATGCATACACCACAACAGTGCAATGAATGATAAAATTCTTGATAATATGCATTCAAAGCATGATAGAACAATACACTAGAGAGAAAAGGGTTTGAATTATATTTCTATTGAATAATTTAGTTGTCTCTATAAGAATACAATTCATACATAACTCTTTCAAGAACCTACAGAATTACAAACATAACTCTTTCTATTATTCTCTGCAAAATGACCTTTTACATTTTTTTTGTCACCTAAACTTTGCTTATTGGAAACAGAAATTTGGAACACTCAAGGGACCAAAAATACGAACCCCGTCTCATAGTCCTCAATTCCCTTTTATAATAAACAAGGGAGCAAACAAGCTTCAGGCTAGAGGAGACACCTATCATCTTAAAATGATTACACACAACTGCATTCTGTTGCAAAGACATTCATCCTTTATTTCGCTTATGCAGGATACAAGTTTGCGGCCGCCTTCTTTAAAACTCATGATGAATATTACCACCATTTTTGTTATACAAGTTCAAATATCTTCCACTAAAAGACAAAAAATGGTTATGCAAACTATTTACAACCTTTATTCATCATTCAGATGCATACTACTCCACATACTTTTGTCTTCATCAGATGACCAATCAAAACTCATGACTTCATCATCTTTTTCCTTGTATGAAATATGTTTAATGGCTACTTGGTTTGCCTCTCTTGAAAAAGTTTCAAAAAATGATTTTGTGGCAATTATTTAATCCATGCTATCCTACAGCATATCCATGTTTATCCCTTCATATATCAGCTCTATTTGAGTACTCATGACTATTTTTGCCTCTTCCTTCCAAGATTGTAAAGGCTTGACTGCCCCTTCTTCATCTTCAATATCTGGCAAAAGAGTTTGTTTCAATTCACTGAAACTTATCATCAATTCCCTTACCTTTCTTTCTATATTCTCCGACAAAATTTGGGCCTCCTACATTGATTTTACCAACAAATATGTTGGCTAGAGTGCATGTGGTCTCTCGGCATAATACTTAGAGGTCATGGACATTATTCTGAGCTCATCTCCTCTTTGCAACCATTTTGTAAATAGAGGAATTGCCACTTCTTTACATCATCAAATTTTTGAATAGCATTAAATAGCAAAGAATATAAGGCATGGACACTATTGATCCTGTTATCAACATTCTCATTCAAATGAGTTAGCACTGAGCTAACTATATCCTTTTGTTGCTTGATTCAGCTTGCTCATTTCCTTGTGGGTGGTAAGGTGATGAATAGGAGATTTGGATACCATATTTGTTGCAAAAGTTTTCATATTCCTCTGACCTAAAACTCATGGCATTATAAGAGACTATCCTCTCTTGACATCCAAATCTAGTCAATATATTATCTGTAAGGAAATCAATTACCAACTTACTTGTTGCTTTTCTAGTAGGTATGGCTTCAACCAACTTGGTGAAATAATCAGTGGCCACCAAAATTAAAGAGTGACCACTACTATATTTGCATGCTATCTCTCCAATTAAATCTATACCCCATTGTTTGAATGGAACTTCCAAATTCACAGGTCTTAACGACAGATTTCCTAAAAAATTCAATTTTCCTGAAAAATATTTGGCATGGATCACATCTCTTGACTACTTGATGTGCATCCTTGAAAATTATTGGCCACCAAAACCCAGCCCTTAATACTTTGTGTGTAGTTTTCTTGGCCATATAATGCCCTCCACAAACTCCACTATGTAATTCAGACAGCAACTTTTGAGCTTGATCCTAGTCAACACACTTTAACATGACACCATCATTGTTCCTCAACCAAATTTTCCCATTAACAATGTCATATTTGATAGCATCTAATTTTAATGTCCTTCTTTTATTATAACTAATGTGTTATGAATATTTCATCCTCTACAAATAATATATGATATCAACATACGATTTGCAACCATCCATATCAGAGATACAAGATCTGTGCTCTTCTTCCACAATATTTATTTGATTGGCATCCAAATTATTTTGGGCCATCAACTTTGCCAATCCTTGTCCTCTCACTAACTTAGTGATTTGGATATCAATATTAAATTCTTGGATCCTATTGATCCATCGACATCTTCTTCAAGATACTTCCTATTGTGTGAAAATATCTTTAATTGCAGCACTAGGAACATATGCAACCATTGTTGCTCCAATCAAGTAATGTCTCAAATCTTTGACCACCTTCACTAGTGCATAAGCTTGCTTTTCATTTAAATGATATATCAGCTCTGCAGCTTGAAAAGATTTCCTAAAAAATGCTATAGGTTGTTCAAAACCTTCTGAATTCTTTTGCAACAATACAACAACAACCGTATGAAAAGATGCAAATGAAAAAATCTGCATAGGTTTGTTGTAATTAGGTGTTTTCGGAATAGGTGCGTTTTTAATAGCCTTCTTGATCTCCTGGAATGTCTTGACTGACTTCTCATTCCATTCTATATTTGCACCTTTCTTCAACATCTTGGGTCTACTAATTTCAGCAAAATTAGTGACAAAGCTTCTTAGAAAATTAATCGGCCCAAAGAAAGATTGGATACCTTTCACTATTCAGGGCTGAGGGACTATGTCAATTGCTACTACCCTCTTTGGGGCAATTCTTACACCATCTTTTGAAACGATGTGACCCAGCAACTTACCTTCAGTTACACTGAAATCACACTTTTTTGGGTTTAAAGATATCACATATTCAACAACTTTATCAAAAAAAATTCAAGGTGGCCACAATGATCACTTTCCTTCCTAAAGTAAGTTGTTAAATCATCCTGACATACCATTAAGAACATATTTATAATGTCACAAAATGCGACATCCATGACTCTTTGAAATGTTGCTCTTGCATTTGTTAAACCAAAAGACATTCTTATATAAACATAGGTTCCCCAAGGTGTAGTGAATGTTGTTTTGTATTGTTCTAATTCTTTAATCATTACTTGGTTGTAACCCAAAAATTCATCCATCATAAACAAGAGCTCACACCATGTTACCCTTTGTAACATTGCTTCCATATTGGGCAATGGATAATTGTCTTTTAAAGAAGATATATTCAAATTTTTAAATCAACACACAATCTGATATCTCCATTCTTTTTTCTTACAGGTACCAAGTTGGACACCCATAATGAATGTCTAATAGGTTTTATAATCCTGGCATCTCTTAACTTAACTATCTCCTCTTGCATTTTAGTTGCTAATGTTGGATTAATAGGCCTCTACTTTTGTCTCAAACGCTTGGCATTTTCTTTCAAAGGAATCTCATTTTGAAATAAATCTTCCCTGGCTTCAGGTCATCATATTACCAAGCAAAAACAAGCTTATATTTTCTCAAGAAATTAATTAGCATTTTCCTAACCCTAGGTGACTTTTTTTTCCCAATATATACCTTCATTGGGGCTCCTTCTATCCCAAGGCTAACTTCTTCTAAATCTTCAGGGTGCAGGGCAGTAGTAACAACCTTAGCCTTGTCTTGACTATCAAACGCCCTCTTTAAAACAATCAGACCTCTGGGTATTTTGTTTGTCTTTGGTTCAATCACTTCCTTCCCAAAGATTGTTTCTTTGTCATGCTCTGTATGTACAAAGGAACTGAAATCAATCTCTTGATTTTTCATATTCATCTACACAATATAGAAAAATTAAAATATCATCATCATCATTAAAAATATGCCAACTTTCAATGTTGTCAGGGATTGAAGGCCTCGTTTGAGTCTCAATCTTTGAGATTCCAGTAAAAGTAATGTCCTCTGGCCTTAGAGCTATATTTTCTAGGAGATCAGCCATTCTGTTATGGCTCCTTTCTTTCCATTCAATACCAAATCCATCAAATTTCTCAATTTGGTCCCATACAACATTTCTATACTGCTTCAACCTTTTATTTTTTTATGCATATTTAGATCTGATTTGGGATATGACTAGCTCAGAATCTCCAACGACCTTGAGATTCTTTATCCCATGTTTTTCAAATAGTCTCAACCCAAGCAGCAACGCTTCATATTCTGCCACATTATTTGTATATGCAAAGGCCAGAGTAAAGGAAAATTTAAAAGTTTCTCCATGAGGTGATATGAATATCACACCTGCTCTAGAGCCGTCCTTAGAACTGGCTCCATCGAAATACATAGTCCACAAATTATCATCTCCTGATTATTTTTCTACTTCTTCATCCAATAATGCAAATTGTTTCTTTTTGTTCTAGGGAGAATCTTCAACTCTGAATGCATTTATCCATGTGTCTACAAAAAAATTCATGTCTTCATTAGATTGTACTGTATGCACCATCATATATGGTACCCTAGATTCTCTTTTAACCTTTACATTTTTACCATCAATGCAAAAGGTAGCATAAGAGAGGTCACATTGCAAACTTCCACCCATAGAGGCACTCCACTTTCTTGAAAATAACATCCCATAATGTGGTGGAATATCTACAACTAGGACACTCATAGTTAATTCTTTCTCGGGGAAAGCCACAAGTTTATAAGGTAGTGCCTTTATAGTACCTACCACAGGCACTTCACTTGAATCCATAGCACAACATCTTCCCTGAGGAGTATCTACTTTTAACCATGGACTGCATTATCCTTATTGGCATGACATTATTTGAGGCCCCATAATCAATCATACAATTCTTCAAGACTCCTCCATTTATAATAACACTCAAAAAGAAAGGGTCTACATTGTCAAGGCTCTCACCTACTATATCTTCAAGATAAATTTGGGGAATCTGAGAAACCATTCCCTCTAACTCTTAATTATTTGTCTCATTTAATCATTCATTCCTTTAAATTATGAGATACATTCCCTTTTTCAATTTCAACAGAATGAGAAACACCCTTGACTCAAGTCATGGCTTTCTCCCTATGCTCTTCAATTCTGAACATTTATTGAAAAGGAACTATAACTGTAATTTGAGAAAGCAACTGAAGCATATCCATAGATCTGTAATTTGGTAATTCAAGTGACATACCTAATTTTTCTTCATATTCATTTGGTTTGTTTCCTTAAATATTTTGTGTCTTCTACAAGTCTCCTTCTATGAACGAAGCAGATTTTTCAACCAACTTTGCCTTCATCTTAGGTGGAGAGGTTTTTTCAATAGGTTTCACAACCTCTGTTTTCTTAGCCCAGTCCTTTCTATTGACCTCCTTAATTTAATTACATTTTTTCTTGATTTGTCCTCCTTGACCTCTATGCCTTTATTTTTTAACTCTTTGACAAACAAACCTGAAGGCTTTCCCTGGTCTTCACCCATAATCTTGTTTCTCAATTGATAGTTTCTCTTTACCTAAGCTACCCTAGCAGCTATTATTCTAGCAATCTCTTCATCTGAGGGTCTTCTTAAGGACACAGAACTCTCACCTTGTTCAATATTACACATTCGTTCATCAACAGATAACTCTTCATCAGGAAAAACTTGTTGATGATATGTTTCATTTATTTGCCTTCGATTATCTATATCAAAGTCTTGATTTTCAATGTCAGAAGAATATTTTTCTTCTCCAAGATAGGAAGAAATCATAAGACAATCAGCATTGTCACCTTCAAAATGATGGTATGATGAAAGAACAAGTATCTAGTAGAATATTGAGGGGGGGGAGTGAATCAGTATAGTGAGAACTGATACAAATTACCAAACTCAAATTCAAACTCACAAAGTAAACTTTCACTTACCAAGATCAATACTCAACATCAACCGGTTTGACTGTTATGACAATTTAACGGTAAACAACTTCAATCTTGTAAACATAAAAAATGCTTAATCATATGTCAATATATTCATCTCTCAATGCTTCCAAATATCATGCCTTATCAGAATAGTTAAGTAGTTAATCAAATCAACAAATAAGAACATAACCACAAAAGCATTCACCACTTGACATAAATATTTATACATGGAAAACCCAAATAGGTAAAAACCATGGTGAGATGAGACTCACAAGGATAGCTATCTAAACTCTTTTGAAGTTCACCCTGTTAGGAGCCAAGCCTATTAAAGCTTTTACAATAAGTCTTGTTAAGAACTAATTCCAGTTAGGAATCACCCGGTTAAGGAATTTACAAATATGCCTTGATGAAAAGCACAATACCCTGTTAGGAGTAACCTCACTAGAGGATTTGAGAATCCAAACTAATGGACCACCTTGTTAGAGGATTTAGAAAGTAACCAATCTTGTTAGAGCTTACCCAGTTAGGGGATTTCAATTTCTGTTATAATTGTTAGAAAATAACAGGTTTTCTTGATCTGTCTGAATAGAACTACATCTGCTTGATCAAATCCTTTGTAAGCTTCAATCTGCCTTTACTCAAACTATAGATCCATCCACCGTTTAGGCAGCCACACACTCAACTGGTTTTTGCCAATCTTGTCAACTTTTCCAACACTTAACAAAACAATATTGTTGACCTTAAATACAAATCAGCTAGGTCGGTAACACAACAAAAACCTAATTCTCATCATCGAGATTACAAACAAGTTGGTCCAATCTTGATCCTTAGAAATCATAACAATCTTTTTGCATTCTTCAAGAAAAATCCAACCGCTCCATGATCACTACTTCATCGGACTTTGTAACTCATCACGCGCTATGCATTAGCTGCAATCCACTTTTCTCCTTTCCAAGATAACAAATGCGCCAAATCAATTTTAAACTTATCCTCATACAATGATCATACGTGTCTCCATAATTACGACTCAACTTTAGATCTTAAACCAACAAACTTGATTGGTTAGGGTTAAACATAAAACAACTGTAAGGGTTTATTGGTTACATAACATAGAAAGGTTTAACCCTTTACACCAATTCAACTTACAAACTACCATATACTGGTTTACAACATCTTCCTTAAAGTTTATCATACTGATTATAAGACAATAGCAACAACAACAACAACATCAGCAATATCATGAATATCATTCACCGATTCAATTGACATCAATCACAACATATCATTAATGCAATCTATATGGAAAATGCAAACAATCTCCCCCTTTGGCATTGATGGCAATACAAATATCAACGCCTTTGATTGCTGATGTAGATTGGTGAATAGGAATCTTGGTTTACATTACCAAGTATTCACCATTCTCTATCTATCTTCAGTTTGTCAATGGTTCACCTAATCAGACACATAATTCTTCTCCTCAATCACCATAGAAAACTAGTGATTGAACTCAGTGATTGATAGAAAACCATGTTTGATAGGTTTAAAATGATTTGATAGCCTAATTTGCTTCATTTTGAAAAGATTGATATGATAGATTAGCAATCTCTTTGATTTGATAGATAGATGAGTGATGATTGATCGAATTCTCTTGGTAAACAGGAGAAACTTGATGTTCTCCAATGTCGGGAGAAATTCCTAGCGATGCGGCACTTGGTTTCAGAG